>NC_137029.1:28671965-28686965 GCF_032717465.1 Coenobita brevimanus | reverse complement strand
TGACTGTAGTGGTGATGGTGGGGTAGTTAGTGGTGATGGTGACTGTAGTGGTGATGGTGGGGTAGTTAGTGGTGATGGTGACTGTAGTGGTGATGGTGGGGTAGTTAGTGGTGATGGTGACTGTAGTGGTGATGGTGGGGTAGTTAGTGGTGATGGTGACTGTAGTGGTGAGGGCAGTAACGGTGAGTTTAGTGTTGGTGTAATTATAAGGTTTACGTATTTCGATGGACTGACCAATAACTGGAGGTATAATGGATGCAAGAGTGTATAGAGGTTGGGGGAGTGGACTTTCTGACCACTACTTGGTGATGGCCAGAATTAAAGTACAAGAAAGTTGGAGGAATAGAAGAAGGGAAAGACGAGAGGAAGGAGTAGTTGCAAGGAGAGTGGAAAGGCTACAGGAGGATGAGAAAAAGGCAGAGTATAAGAGAGAAGTGGAGGAACGATTGGGCAAATATGAATTGGAGCAGATGGGAGACGTGGAAGGTGTGTGTAGAATATTTACAGAAGAAATATGTGCAGCATGTGATGTGGTGTGTGGAAGGAAGAGAAGACGGAGGGGGGTGCAAGGAACAGCGTGGTGGACTGAAGAGGTGAAATAGGCTGTGGCACAAAAGAAGAAAGCATACAATGAATGGATGAGAAATGGGGGCGTGGAAGAGGTTGAGAGGCGGAAGAGAGAGTTATATGTAGAAAGGAAGAGAGAGGTGAAAAGATTAGTAAGAGAGAGTAAGAAGAGAGTGGATGAGGAATTTGGAAGAAATTTGAGTGTAAAGTGGAGGGACTGTAAGAAAATGTTCTGGAGAGAGGTGAAAAGAGTAAGACAGGGTGGAAGTGAAGTTAGCAGGGGAGTGAAAGATAAAAATGGTAGATTACTAGTGGAGAAGGGAGAAAAAGTGAGCAGATGGAGAGAACACTTTAAGGAATTGTTGAACGTAGAGGATGGAAGTAATGCGAGTATAAGTGGCTGGGGAATGGCTGGGAGAAGGAGGGAGGTGAGAAGACAGGAAGAAATCAGTAGGATAGAAGTTGTGAAAGCAATTAAGAAAGTTAAATCGGGGAAAGCCCCAGGAATTGATGGAGTGTGTGGTGAAATGCTGAAGCATGGGGGAGAGATAGTAGTAGAATGGATGTGGAAGATGTGCAGATTGGCCTGGGAGGAAGGTAGAGTCCCGGAGGATTGGAAGTCAGGTATAATTATTCCCTTGTACAAAGGAAAAGGGGAAAAAAGAAGTGTGTGGTAACCATAGGGGCATTTGTCTTCTTAGTATAATAGGAAAAGTGTATGGTAGGATACTTATTGACAGAGTTAGAGAAAGAACAGAGAAATTAGTTGGAGAAGAACAGGGAGGCTTTAGGAAGGGAAGAGGTTGTGTAGATCAGATATTCATTCTCAGATCTTTAGTGGAAAAGTTTCTAGAGAAGGGAAAGAAGTTGTATGCGGCATTCATGGATTTGGAGAAAGCATATGACAGGGTGGATAGACAAGGATTGTGGAAAGTGTTAAGAATATATGGAGTAGATGGAAAGTTGTTGAATGCTGTGAAGAGTATGTACGATGGTGCAAAGGCTGCAGTGCGTGTGGATGGTGATCTAAGTGAATTTTTCTCTTTAAAGGTTGGGTTGAAACAGGGATGTGTCATGTCTCCATGGTTGTTCAATCTGTACATGGATGGGGTAATAAAAGAGGTACAAGGTACGGTAATGGATGTTGGAGTGGCCATGGTGAGAGAGGATAGTGTTTGGAAACTCCCTGTACTATTGTTTGCAGATGATACTGTGTTGTTGAGTGAAGACGAAGGAGAGCTGCAAGGCTTGGTGGATGAGTTTGGGAGAGTGTGTAAGAAACGGAATCTAAAGGTGAATGTAGGGAAGAGTAAAGTGATGGTCTTTGAGAGAGGTGAAGTCAGTGAATGTACAGCGAGGTTGGATGGTGAGGAATTGGAAAGTGTGAGTACGTTTAAGTACTTGGGTAGTGTGATGAGTAAGGATGGAGGTTTGGAGGGTGAAGTGCTTGAAAGGGTACAGCAGGGAAGAAAGGTTGCTGGTTCCTTGAAAGCAGTGATAAGAAACAGGGAAGTGAGCATGGAAGTGAAAAAGTTACTACATGACAGTATTGTGATACCAACTCTAACGTACGGAAGTGAAGCTTGGACGTTGTTGGAAGGACACAAGTCAAGAGTGAGAGCAGTGGAAATGAGTTATTTAAGAGGAGCCTGTGGAGTCACATGGAGAGACAGGCTGACGAATGAGGATATAAAGGAGCGTTGTGGTGTTGATGTGGATGTGATAGGAAGCGTTATGAGGAACACACTGAGGTGGTTTGGCCATGTGGAGAGGATGGAGGGTGAAAGACTGACGAAGAGAGTGTATGTGAGTGAGGTGGAGGGGGAAAGAGGGAGGGGGAGGCCGAGGATGAGATGGAGGGATGGGGTGGAGAGGTATATGAGAGAGGGGGGTGTGAGCTGGGAGCAGGGGAGTGAAATGGCGGGGGACAGGGCGACTTGGAGGCGATTTGTTTGTGGCCACCCCAAACGGGATTGAGGCGTCTGGCAATAGATAGATAGATAGATAACTCATTTTCGCTGGACACTCGGATGATAGTGGCTATGCTTTTGCGTTTGCCTTTTTCTCGTTTCTGGATCCTACTCACCACATACGTGAGAAAAAGAGGAGGAGGAGGAGGAGGAGGAGGAGGAAGAGGAGGAGGAAGAGGAGGAGGAAGAGGAGGAGGAAGAGGAGGATTTTTAAAATGATTTCATTAGCGGAATAAACGTTTTAAAAACGTATGCTGAAATCAGTGTGTGTGTGTGTGTGTGTGTGTGTGTGTGTGTGTGTGTGTGTGTGTGTGTGTAATATCACTGGAATCATGATGCGTTTTAATGAGCACACGAACAATGAAAACATATTTACAATACAGAGGTCAAAGGTCAAAGTGGGGAAGTCAATACATGGCTAACTTCATAATGTTGTTGCAGGTTTGTACTGTGATGCCTGACTTGCTCAACAGCAAGTATCATTCGTTGTAATCTAATGCCATATTAACGCAGGGATACAGACAATGAAGACACTGGAACAAACGATCAAAACTGGATTTGGAAAGAGAGAGAGAGAGAGAGAGAGAGAGGACGGGGGGAGGGGCATGGTAATAAACAACACCGCCATATCCATAGCTTCCGTCCAAAGCTAATACTCTGGTTAGCCAAGGAACTTTCAAGCATTTCCTTCTAAAGCGATATATCCTGAATATTACACGTTACTGCAGAAAGTTTGTAAAGTTATCTCCATCCCTTAGTACCAATACAGTTTGCATAACATGAGAATAGATACGCGGCAAATAAAATAATAAACTGGTAATGAATAGGTTCTAGAAAGAGGTTACAATGAACAAGAATACGGGAACAAGAGTTTATTTCAGAACTGAGCGAATCCGTCCGGCGGTAGCAGGACATGGCCCTCACTCCTTCACGCCTGTACAAGGTGGAGCGTGAGGTAGGTGTGCAGTGCAGTAGGTGTGATGGGGTGGGGCAAGTGTGGTGGAGTGAGGCAGGTGTGATGGAAAGAAGCAGGTGTAGGGTAGGTGAGGTAGGTGTGAAACGACGAGACAGGTCAAGAGCCAGATATGACAAAACGAGACAAGTGACAAGTAAGGCAGGTGTGACAAGGTGAGAAAGGTGTAAGAAGGCGAGGTAAGTGGGAGAAGGCGAGTTAAGTGGGAGAAGTTGAGGCAGGTGTGAATGGAGGCTGACAGTGAGGTGGGCAAAGAGGCAGGTGCTGAAGACAAATGATCTTAAGCTTTTGTGAAGGATCCCCCTGTATGCTTATTAGAGAAGCTAATTAAACCTGTCGGCAATATGATGTCCTTTGTCTTCCATTGTACCGCCAGACGCCAATATTCATCTTAGGAAAGGCCTCCTGTGCTGGATGGGTTAATGAAGGTTGTTTCCAGTCTTTCAAGTTCTAAACGTCTCTCCTGCGCCGAATAAACGCGTCTGAGGGAAACAAAACTGATGCCAATAGTGAGTTATCGTAGTGAAGTACCTAATCCCACTGAATTATGTCCTTTGGCTTCTGTTCTTGCTATCAGCAGACAATAACATTCAGCAAAAGAACAAAGCTCTGATAGTGAAAGGCTTATACACAATGTCCATCAACCCTTTTAGTACCAAGACGTCTCTTATGATATTGCTACAGTCGGATGATTCTTAAATCTTAAAGTAAGAATAGACTTGTGCATGCAGATGGATTTGAAACCACATTCTTCAACCCCTTCACTACCATGACTTCTTTTATATTGGTTTCTTATAACCATCAGATGTTCTCATGGCTTGAACACAGTTATAATAGTTACACTGCTTCACGATTAGTTAGGTTTGTTACGTTAAGCTTGGGAGGCATATTTCCCTTTGTTCTGCAGATTAATGGGCGTAGCGCTAAATGCGCGTGTCTCGGAATGCATAACAAAATATTCCACTATGGACCATATTCTAGGTTGTATTGGTGACTTTGCAGCATCTCTTTCTTGGTGATTCCTTAAGCATATAAAACAAGAACATCTGTGTCATTTATATGTCTTTAACATTACCACAGTCTGCATCAATAACATACAAGGATATGCGCAGACAAAACGCTCAGAAGGAACTATTACGACGTCTTCAAAGTCGCTAATAACAGGACCCTTGGACCTAATTTAATTTTACCCTTTATATTATACTGTGAACGATTAGTGAAGTAAAGAACTGTGACATATAATTCAGCTTAGAATTTTTAAAAAATGACCAAAACTGCCCTGCTGTCATGAGGTGCGTGCCAGCTGTTGCCCATTAGAGTAATAACTAAGTGCGCTTACTCCGGGGAAAAATGTCAGGCGTATGTCCACAGCAATGGTAATACGGTAACAACTACAGGCCCGTGTTATCTGTTTTATTCTTGCTGGCTTCAGACGATTCTATTTAGCTTAAGAGAGACTTTTCGAGGGATGAGACACAACCTTCACAAACCCTATCATTATGAGAGTGGGGATTCTCCTGCTGTATAAAATCGTTTAGTGGTAACAAGACGAAGTATCAAAGCTAAATAAAATCCTCTGCGGCAAACTATTTTTAAAATAAAGAGAAAAAAATGTACACGAGCTGAAAGAGCTGAGAATATATCGCACATGATAACGTTCGTATATCAACATTTATTCATATAAATTATGTACAGCAATATACGTCTTACAATACCACTATCCTGGCAATAAAAATAACAAACAGTTCCAAAGAGCAAAACGTATGGCAATATCCTTGTCATATTTTCCGGGCTGGGTCAGAGGATGAATTTGTAATGCAGTACTCCACGGCCCAGGATATATTTCCGTATTTTTACGTTCTTCCTGCCACCAGACGATTTCATTCAGCTTACGAGAGTACCCTGATAATGAAAGGGTGGATGAAGGCTTTAATCATCTAATCTTCCAGTTCCGGGTTTGCATACAGGCTTCAGGTTTCTAGTAAATAAGGCACTGCCGTCTTTGTTTACAGTCATCTAGATGGATCTCTACTGGAGGCAAACTACGGAATCTACGTGATTAAAGAATTACTAACAAACGTTCTTGATTTTGATATACTGTTCAGAAGTTCCAGCCTGCCTGTAAACTCAGAAATAATGGGTCACTATAAGAAAGCCACCTAAGCCCACGGGAATACAACCCTAGTTTCAAACCTACGCAGACTGAAAAAAAGAAGAAGAAAGTCCATGTATTTGGTGTGGTTGGGAAGACGATTAGTTTGTCAACAAGGATGTAGGCAAGTCCAGCTAAGTTTGGTAAGTGGGTGGGACGTGGGGCCGCTCCGGCTATCATGCTAAGGACATTGGTGGGCGTATTCCCATGGGTGGTGAAAGCTTCCCTGATTTCCTTCCTTACATTTTTTTTTTCTACGAGATTGTTAGGCTTTTAAGGCGTCCAGGGAACTTATTACCAGCTATTATCTGAGGATAATATTATAAACGATCACTGCCCTCACAAATATGCGGGTAGTAAGGACAGCCTAGGCAGTCTCATATGCTGATAAGAATACAACCCTTCGAAATAAATTTCAGTTAGCGTCTATGGTTATTAAAAAAAAAAAAAAAAAAGACGTAATTAGGGATTTCCAAAGGTTAATCAAGCTGCACTAAGCCGGTAGGCGGAGGGTAATGCGCTAAGCACCCTTCCACCAAAATCCTACACTCAGCAACCCTGGACTGCGGTGGGTTCAGGAACAGATGGCAGGCAGCCTCCTATGACCACAAGAGCACAATCTCAAATTTATCGTATTCTCAAACTAAATAAAATTGTGTGATTTTAGCGAACATAAAATAACAACGGCAAATGACGAACTACAGCGAACATAAAATAACAACGGCAAATGACGAACTACAAACTGTTTAACCGTAGCAGTGAAAGTCAAGGCGGCACATCCAGCAGTAAGTCGGTGAGGGAGAGATATTCTGGCCGCCAACTTGTGGTGTCACTTGGATAAAGTGATGCCAAAACACAGCCTCAACTCTGAGCTTACTGATCGGCATTTCCATTTTACTATACTTTCAGATTATTTTGTTCAGCTAGTGGAGTATTTTGAAGATACAGTCTTCACTATTCCATTCTTAATCATATTCTTCCAAAGTTGAATAAAATCACATAGACAGCACAAAAACAAAGTATAAAAAGATCTCACCGTACTAAAGTGGTAAAACTCAAGACCTTTTGTGAATATCGCCACCCTTGCCCCTTACGCTTGGGTTTTTAAGAGGGACGGGAAAAGATTCTGCCTTTGAGCTGAGAGTCTTTCACTGTGACAGCCTCCTGGATGGTCACTAAAATCGTAGCTAAGGTAAAAGGGAATTCAAATATTAAACCTCCAAACCACAATACAAAATAAACAGACTGAAGTGGAGACGATGCACCTCTTCGACGTTTGAAGCTCAATTAACAATACATTCAGGTAAAAAGGATGCAGCACAGTGCAGATCAAAAGTTCAATTAAAAAAAAAAAAACACACTAGGTGAAAAGGAAGCAAACCTTTGAAGTTCGAAGCCTAACACAGAGAAGTATAAGCAAAATGCATCACATTGTACTTGAGGCCCATTTAAAGAGAAAGATAAACACACACACACACACACACACACACACACACACACACACACACACACACACTGGAGCCTGACGCCCACTTAAAGAGACACAAATAAAAAGACAATAATCACATTATAATTTGGCGCTCAATTAAAGACAGGAAAAAAGGCATAACATTATAGCTTAAAGCCCAATTAAAGAGACAAAGATAAAAAAAAAGAAGCATCACACTACAACCTGATGTCCATTTAAAGAGATAAAGATACACAAGGAAGCATAGCAGTGTAGCTTGAAGCCCATTTACAGACAGATAAAAAAGGAAGCACCACTTTGTAAATCGATGCCCAACACAAAACAGACACTCAGGTAAAAATGAAGAAGCACAATTTAACTCGACGCCCAATAAATATTTAAAAGACTGTCCTCGGGCTGATGGGGTTAAGTCTCCCCACAGCACCAGAAAGACAACCGTATAACCCTTCCACCTCAAGGACATCATTTCCATTGTACTGCTGCCTCTAGACAATTTTATTCTGCGTACGAGAGCACCCAATAGTCTGTCTACTTTTACCTGGCCTAAAATTGTCATCTCTCGTTAATGCTGACCCGTAACAACAGAATAACACTTGAATATGGCGGTAGTCGTGAAAAAAATAAAAAAACGGAGCTACGGAATAGAAAGAATGTAGAGTTGTAGGTATCGCCTTATTCTGTCACTGAGCTACGGGATAAAAGTTGCAAAATGAAGCCGACCTCCACACTACTGTAATGAAGGGGCCAGGAAAGATTATCTCAAACTTTAAAATTCTATGCTGAATAATACCATGCGGAGATAGCCGGAATAAAATTTAAAAAATGTTAAATCTTCTTAGAGGTTCACAGAAGCAAGCAGCCTTTTAAAGTTACGAGAACCCACTTGCCAACTGTGAAAGCAACCCAACTTCAAAGTTCCACCGCCTCTCCGTCCACGGCCCGTCGGGTACTGCCAACTGCAAACCATCAACACAAATATTCCAAGCGATATTATTTGCCTTTGCATTACGGACACAGTCGGAACTAGACTCCCATCACTCCCTCCTTGGATTTTGATATACAGCACCATGAACCCGTAGCAACTGACAATGATAAATTTATTTGGTCACAGATCACTGATCATTGTCATCAGTGTTGCTGGCTTTACGATTCCCTGATGGCATTATGAGCCGCTTTGGATATTTCGTCACACTACTTCTTTGGCGATTTATTCAGCACATTACCTCATCATACTTCTGCATGTGATTAAGGCAAGCCATCCTGACATTATTCATTCACTTTTCGGGGGTAAGACACGGATAAGTCCCGTCCATTTACATCTCATTAACCAATCACAGGCTATGCACACCAACACAAAGTTCCACGGTCTCTTATCCATTTATTTTATCGAGTGCCATCATCACGTCTCCACTATAATCCACGCATTTTATCCAGTGCCATCACCACTCTTCTACTGTCATCCAAGTATTTTACTGAGCACCATCGTCAATTTTCCTTTATATAGGTTAAAAACTGTCAGAAATGCCAGCTAACGGAAGGAATTAATATAATTAAATACGGTATGTAATATCTGCTTCGGTCTTCTGTCGCCAGGTATCGGGCAGGTGATGGGAGGCCTAAGCGATAACAATATAATGAACGTAATAGGTTTCACTCTCACCCTGTACACCAGCCTCGAACCTTTAATACCTTTTGTGTTGTTACGTGAAAGAGAATGAAATGGATGAATAATAACGACGATGCTCTTCCTGATGATGATGATAACCTTACCGGTGATGATGATAACTACGATAACGATAATAATGATGACAACGACTAACGTGATAATAACGACAAATGAGATGACTAACGAAAAGCTATATAACAATGAGAAAGGTTGATTCTACTCATGGCTAAGTCTCTCTCTCTCTCTCTCTCTCTCTCTCTCTCTCTCTCTCTCTCTCTCTCAAGCTCTCACGAACCCTTTGAAAGCGTCTTCACAGGCTTTTGGAAAGTGGATAATCGGAGAGATAGATAGATAGATAGATAGATAGAGAGAGAGAGAGAGAGGGGGGGGGGCAGGTAAGTCAGGGTAAACGGGTGGGTTACGAAGGGATTTGTGGGAGGCAGAAGCCCTTGGGAAACAAGGAGGGGTTGAGGGAGAGGAGGAAGGAAAATTGGGAAAGGAAAGGACTGAGAGAGAGAGAGAGAGAGAGAGAGAGAGTCGACTGGGAAATGAGGGAAAAGTGGGAAAGAAGAGGCCTGAGAGAGAGAGAGAGAGAGAGAGAGAGAGAGAGAGAGAGAGAGAGAGAGAGAGAGGCGACTGGGAAATGTCTCCTGGGATGAGTGACGAAGAGAGGAACGTTAGGAGGAAGAATGAGGTACAGACGAGTGGGAAAGGGAAGGATGAGGAAGACGCGAGTGGGAGAGGGGAGGTGTGAGGAAGAGGAGGGAACAGAGGGAGAGAAAGGATTAAAGGAGGAGAGAAAGAAACGGGGCAGTCGAAGTAGACAAGAGTGGAAGAGAGAAATAAACCTGTCTAGTTGAAGGAAAACTAAATTAAAACTAGGTCTTCGGGGTGAAAGCTCTAGCAGTTTTGTGTTATTCTCAAACGACATCCAAACCTAGGAAAGTAAAACAAACAAGAGCACTCAGATAACACTTATCTCCTACGAGGCAGCACCATTCCCCTCTACCGACCTTGACCTTTGTCCTCCCACTCCCCGCAAATTTGATCATTTATTTCTCTGGCTGTTCTCAATCATTCTTGCAATTCTGATGCAGTTCCATCCACTAACTCTTCCACAATTTTACTATCAGACAGACACAGACACAGACAGAGAGAGCCAAAATCATAACCTAAGAAGTAAAAAGTGAATCATACAAATTTAAAAGTCCATCACTAAAGTTACCCGCGCCCAAGTTCCCAGGTGTGTGATGACGTAAAACAAACAGTATAAAATAAGACGTGAAGGTTGGGAAAGATTTAATATTCTGGTGTATGAGTGAGCGTTTAATTTCTGCTCCACATAATCCTGCACAGTGTGAGAAATTATTGAATCTGTGAGCTCATATCCAGTTCACCAGATAAAGTCTGATCTGACCGTGACAACTGCAGAGGGGGATCTATCTGTCTACCTATCTAAATATCTATCGATCTATCGTTGTCTCAGTCCGTCTCTGCGTTTCTGTCCATCCATCCATCCATTCATGCATTCATCCCTACCCACCATCTGTTTCTCTCGATAGATAGATACAGACAGATATTCATTCATGCATTCATCCCTACCAACCATCTGTTTCTCTCGATAGATAGATACAGACAGATATTCGCATGTCTACCCATCCAGCTGTTGCCCAAGGTGGTGGCAAAATGAATATTGAAGTGATCTGGTGTCCAAAAAGACGCCAGTTCGATTCCACACTCAGGTTGGGATAAGTCTCACGAATTCACCTTCGATGAAACAGTCCTTACTGATCTTCCACGAGGCTCACTGACAGGTAATAAAAACAACCCCATTCATAGTACCACATCCCTATCATGTGTACGGTAGGTGTTAGCGCCGAAGCGACATGTAAAGTTATGTGGCATGTAGAAGGACTGCCAGTTTTCAGAGAACGAACTGGCAAAACTGACCTGATTCGGACAAATATAAAGAATGTATGACGTGGTGATGAGAACTGTCCAGGAGGATCTACATGTCTACTTTTTTTCTCTCTCACCCGATGTCATATCATGTAAGGAGTAGGTTCGACAAATGGGGAGGGGTTAACCACTTCAGCATCAAAACAAACTTTTATTTAATTCTTGCTACCTTCAAAAGGTGTGAGTAAATTACCTGATAATATTAGGGATTTACATTCACCTTTGCGTATACAACCGTCTACCTCTGCACTCAACTTTTTTAATAACTGGCCAGAAACTACTGAGATCAGAAAGTTTGAAATTCTTAAACCTGGAGCCATATTTCACAGCCGACGTGATGACAAGCTTCAACGTGTAATCAATAACTTCTTTATTAAACGCGAGACAAGACAAATGAGTCAGATCTTGGGAGGGATGTAGCGATGCTGGGCCAAAACAAACGCATCAGAGTTTCAAGCCAATCGCTCGAAAAGTTAAGGACTGGTAATCAATTACAAAAACAGAAGGCTTGCTAACACACTCACACTTTCAGTCACATACGCACGCACACACACACACACACACACACACACACACACACACGTGTGTGTGTGTGTGTGTGTGTGTGTGTGTGTAGATAGATACGTCATTGTTATGAAGTTTTACACACATCGTCTTGTGCCTCATAAATGCGTTGAACCTCAGATGGAAATGCGCGGTGGTCAATTACGTCAGCTGTTGTGGTGGTGGCTGTGGTGTGGCAGTGGTGGTGTGGTGATGGTAGTGTGGTAGTGGTGGTGTGGTGATGGTAGTGTGGTAGTGGTGGTGTGGTGATGGTAGTGTGGTAGTGGTGGTGTGGTGATGGTAGTGTGGTAGTGGTGGTGTGGTGATGGTAGTGTGGTAGTGGTGGTGTGGTGATGGTAGTGTGGTAGTGGTGGTGTGGTGATGGCAGTGTGGTAGTGGTGGTGTGGTAGTGGTGGTGTGGTAGTGGTAGTGGTGGTGTGTGATGAAGCGTGACCAGTGATAAGGGAGATGTAGGGCAGAACCGCAGGTTAAGGGAATCTCCACAAACACAGCAGGTGAAACTGAACGTACCCTAAAAGTAGACTTCAGCGGAAAGTATGACGGATACGAGATTATGGCCGGCAGTTTAAAATAAAACCTTTGTAAGATCAGCTGCCTCTCTCTCTCTCTCTCTCTCTCTCTCTCTCCAGCTCTTCCCGTTTTGTCTCTTCCCTTCCCTCGTCACCCCAAACTCCCTCCCAATTCTCAGTCCCTCTCTCCCTCCCTTCCTCGCTTTTCTCTCCCCCTTCCCTTCTTTTCCATCCCCCTCTCCCACCACACTCGCTGGGGCCAGATGTTGTCCCATTTAACCCAAGGCCGAGTATCAGGCACGACAGAAGCGGCGGGGATTTAAACGCAGAGAGAAATATAAGCAGACAAACTGGGTGAGGAGCAGAGAAGGAGAGGAGGGATGAACGGAGGAAGGGAAGAATGAGACACAGAGGAAGAATGGAGAGAGAGAGAGAGAGAGAGAGAGAGAGAGAGAGAGAGAGAGAGAGAGAGGGAGAGGAGGGCGAGGGAGGACGGGAAGGAGAGAGGGGGAAGTAGGGAGAGTATCAGACAGGACAGAGGGACTGGAGGTACAAAGGTGTACAGAAATATCAGCACGGAAGTTGAGTGAGGAGGAAGAAAGAAGCACGACAGCGGAGAGAGGGAGAGAAGGAAACAGAAGGATGGAGAGAGAGAGAGAGAGAGAGAGAGAGAGAGAGAGAGAGAGAGAGAGTGGAAGGGAGATTATCATACAGAACAGAAAGGGCTGGAGGATCAAAAGCGTAGAGAAACGTTAGTGCAAATGTTGGGTGAGCAGAAGGAATGGAGAGCAGGAGAGAGAGGAAGAGAGGGAGAGGAGAGAAGGTTGAGAATGTGGGAAGGAGGCAAGCAAGGAGACAGAGAGTGAGTGGGAGCAGGATGGGTAGAAGAGAACTATTAGCAGGAAACCCAAGAAGTGTTGCCATGGAAGTTATCTGGAGAGAGAGAGAATGGAGGGAAGGAGGTAAGAGATAAGATGAAGGGAGGGAGAAAAGGAGAGGGAAGGATGAAAGGAGAGGATAGGGAAGACGAGAGGGAGCGGTACGTAGAATATCACACAGGAATGACGCGGCTGGACGTCCAAAAGCGGAGAAATATTAGAAGGCAAGTTGGCTGAGGAAGATGAAAGGACACAGGGAGGGAGGGAAAGGGGAGGAGAGTGGGAAAGGGAGGGAAGAAGAGGAAAGAAAGTGAAAGGAGGAAATAGGGAGGAAGGTAAGGAGAAATTGAGGAAGATGAGAAAGGGAGGGAAGAAGGCAGGGTGGAGGGGCTTTAAGAAGTAGAGAAATATTAGCAGAAGGTTGTTGATGAGAAGGGAAGAAGAAAAGGAGGGGTGTAAGGAGTGATGGAAAGAGGGAAGGAGATGCAGGAAAGGAGAAAGAAAGGAAGGGGAGAGTAGCAAGGGTGCAAGGAGGGATGCAGAGAGGAAAGGAGAGGAGAAGCAGAGAGGAAGAAGGCAAGAGCGACTGGAGTTTCAAAAGAAGAGAAATATTAGCATGGACGTTGGGTGAAGAGGCAGAATGAAAAAATGAGGTGGTGTGAGGAAGGGAGAGGAAGGATAAGTAGGGAGGAAGGGAGGGAGGATAAGTAGGGAGGGAGGGAGGGAGGATAAGTAGGGAGGGAGGGAGGGGAATAAACTGAGGAGCTTCAAGGTCGGGTGGAGGAGGAGAGAGAGAGAGGGTAGCAGGCCAGAAAAAGAGGAAAGGGAGGGAAAGAGGAAAGGAAAGAGGGGAAAAAATGAGAGAGAGGAGAGAGATGGAGAAAGAAGAAAAGCTGAGGAGGAGGGGTAGGGAGAGAGAAGGGAGAGAAGGGGGGAAAGAGAGAGGCGGAGGAAAGGAGGAAGGAAAGGAAAAGAACAAAAATGGAAGAGAGAGAGAGAGAGAGAGAGAGAGAGAAGTGGTATATGAGAGGGAAGGGGAGGGAGGAAGTTAAATGATAAGAAAGGAAGGGCAGGGAAAAAAAAGGAAGGAGCAGGGAAATAAAGGAGAAAAAGTAGTAAGCAAGTAAAAAGTTTCAAACACCTGCCTTGGGGAAATCCACCTACCTGACTGTCTGCCTGTCTATTTATCCTTCTATCTGTCCATCTATCTCTATGTCAAACTGTTTGTATCTGTGTCTATCTGTTCATTTATTCATTTATCTATCCATCAATCCGACTTGTCTATCTAACCATCGTCTTGTCTATCTATCCAGCTATTGTGTGTTTCTCCGTTTATCTATTTGTCTGCCCATTTATCTACCTACTTATACCTCTATCTATTGACTAACACTGCATACCGTGAGGGGTGGCTTCGGCAAAATGGTCCCCGTGCGTTTGTCCCCCTACTCAAGAGAGGAGTAACACGATAATGAGAGGAAGGACGAGTCAAGGAGGGTAAGAGAACTGAAACAAGAGGAGAGAAGAGAGGGGGAAAAAAGCAAGAGGAGAGGACAGGGGTGGAAGGGAGACAGGAAAAAAGATAAAAGAGGAAGACATGTAAGTAAAGAAAGGAGGACAGAAACATTACCTGGTGACAGTAGAAATAAACAGAAGAGGGGAATGGGAGGAAGAAAAAAAAAAAAGAGACGAGAAGAGAGCGAGACAAAGAGACGCACAGGTAAGATGAGAAAGCAGAAGAGACAAAGGATGAAAAGATCAGGAAGGGGAGATGAGAAATATTACACATGATGGGGTGAAATGATCCACGGAGAGGAGTGAAGAAGAAAAGAAAGAGAGGACATCAGATAAGAGGAAAAGGGAGAGGAGGACGAGGAAAAGGGGGAGACGAAGTATGGACAAACAATAAACAAGAGAACTGAGAAATATTACAATAACGAGAAGAGAAATGAGCTGACGAGAGAACAAAACAAGGAAATGAGGAAAGGGGAAGACACATAGAGGACGAAAAAACAGAAACGAAGCCGAAGATGGCAAAAAAAATATATATATATTACGATAACGAAAAAAGAAATGAACGAAGAGGGAGGATTGGGGGAAAAAAGCAGAAGGGAGAAAGGGTGAAGAGGCCATAAAGAGGAAGAAGAAAGAAGATAAGCGATGAAAAGAGGTAATAAAGGAGAGATGGGAAGGAAACGAGACGTGAAGTAGGTTCTCTGAAAACACAGTGATAAAAGCTGGAGGGTGGAGGAAAAGAGGGAGGAGAAAGAGAAATGGGAGGAAAGAAGAGCAGAGGA